>NW_027072058.1:1770535-1774540 GCF_038088225.1 Cyrtonyx montezumae
TTAGGGTTAGGGTTAGGGTTAGGGTTAGGGTTAGGGTTAGGGTTAGGGTTAGGGTTAGGGTTAGGGTTAGGGTTAGGGTTAGGGTTAGGGTTAGGGTTAGGGTTAGGGTTAGGGTTAGGGTTAGGGTTAGGGTTAGGGTTAGGGTTAGGGTTAGGGTTAGGGTTAGGGTTAGGGTTAGGGTTAGGGTTAGGGTTAGGGTTAGGGTTAGGGTTAGGGTTAGGGTTAGGGTTAGGGTTAGGGTTAGGGTTAGGGTTAGGGTTAGGGTTAGGGTTAGGGTTAGGGTTAGGGTTAGGGTTAGGGTTAGGGTTAGGGTTAGGGTTAGGGTTAGGGTTAGGGTTAGGGTTAGGGTTAGGGTTAGGGTTAGGGTTAGGGTTAGGGTTAGGGTTAGGGTTAGGGTTAGGGTTAGGGTTAGGGTTAGGGTTAGGGTTAGGGTTAGGGTTAGGGTTAGGGTTAGGGTTAGGGTTAGGGTTAGGGTTAGGGTTAGGGTTAGGGTTAGGGTTAGGGTTAGGGTTAGGGTTAGGGTTAGGGTTAGGGTTAGGGTTAGGGTTAGGGTTAGGGTTAGGGTTAGGGTTAGGGTTAGGGTTAGGGTTAGGGTTAGGGTTAGGGTTAGGGTTAGGGTTAGGGTTAGGGTTAGGGTTAGGGTTAGGGTTAGGGTTAGGGTTAGGGTTAGGGTTAGGGTTAGGGTTAGGGTTAGGGTTAGGGTTAGGGTTAGGGTTAGGGTTAGGGTTAGGGTTAGGGTTAGGGTTAGGGTTAGGGTTAGGGTTAGGGTTAGGGTTAGGGTTAGGGTTAGGGTTAGGGTTAGGGTTAGGGTTAGGGTTAGGGTTAGGGTTAGGGTTAGGGTTAGGGTTAGGGTTAGGGTTAGGGTTAGGGTTAGGGTTAGGGTTAGGGTTAGGGTTAGGGTTAGGGTTAGGGTTAGGGTTAGGGTTAGGGTTAGGGTTAGGGTTAGGGTTAGGGTTAGGGTTAGGGTTAGGGTTAGGGTTAGGGTTAGGGTTAGGGTTAGGGTTAGGGTTAGGGTTAGGGTTAGGGTTAGGGTTAGGGTTAGGGTTAGGGTTAGGGTTAGGGTTAGGGTTAGGGTTAGGGTTAGGGTTAGGGTTAGGGTT
Organism: Cyrtonyx montezumae; assembly: GCF_038088225.1. Taxonomy (NCBI): domain Eukaryota; kingdom Metazoa; phylum Chordata; class Aves; order Galliformes; family Odontophoridae; genus Cyrtonyx; species Cyrtonyx montezumae. The sequence goes on from NW_027072058.1 coordinate 1,771,636, forward strand.
AGGGTTAGGGTTAGGGTTAGGGTTAGGGTTAGGGTTAGGGTTAGGGTTAGGGTTAGGGTTAGGGTTAGGGTTAGGGTTAGGGTTAGGGTTAGGGTTAGGGTTAGGGTTAGGGTTAGGGTTAGGGTTAGGGTTAGGGTTAGGGTTAGGGTTAGGGTTAGGGTTAGGGTTAGGGTTAGGGTTAGGGTTAGGGTTAGGGTTAGGGTTAGGGTTAGGGTTAGGGTTAGGGTTAGGGTTAGGGTTAGGGTTAGGGTTAGGGTTAGGGTTAGGGTTAGGGTTAGGGTTAGGGTTAGGGTTAGGGTTAGGGTTAGGGTTAGGGTTAGGGTTAGGGTTAGGGTTAGGGTTAGGGTTAGGGTTAGGGTTAGGGTTAGGGTTGGGTTAGGGTTAGGGTTAGGGTTAGGGTTAGGGTTAGGGTTAGGGTTAGGGTTAGGGTTAGGGTTAGGGTTAGGGTTAGGGTTAGGGTTAGGGTTAGGGTTAGGGTTAGGGTTAGGGTTAGGGTTAGGGTTAGGGTTAGGGTTAGGGTTAGGGTTAGGGTTAGGGTTAGGGTTAGGGTTAGGGTTAGGGTTAGGGTTAGGGTTAGGGTTAGGGTTAGGGTTAGGGTTAGGGTTAGGGTTAGGGTTAGGGTTAGGGTTAGGGTTAGGGTTAGGGTTAGGGTTAGGGTTAGGGTTAGGGTTAGGGTTAGGGTTAGGGTTAGGGTTAGGGTTAGGGTTAGGGTTAGGGTTAGGGTTAGGGTTAGGGTTAGGGTTAGGGTTAGGGTTAGGGTTAGGGTTAGGGTTAGGGTTAGGGTTAGGGTTAGGGTTAGGGTTAGGGTTAGGGTTAGGGTTAGGGTTAGGGTTAGGGTTAGGGTTAGGGTTAGGGTTAGGGTTAGGGTTAGGGTTAGGGTTAGGGTTAGGGTTAGGGTTAGGGTTAGGGTTAGGGTTAGGGTTAGGGTTAGGGTTAGGGTTAGGGTTAGGGTTAGGGTTAGGGTTAGGGTTAGGGTTAGGGTTAGGGTTAGGGTTAGGGTTAGGGTTAGGGTTAGGGTTAGGGTTAGGGTTAGGGTTAGGGTTAGGGTTAGGGTTAGGGTTAGGGTTAGGGTTAGGGTTAGGGTTAGGGTTAGGGTTAGGGTTAGGGTTAGGGTTAGGGTTAGGGTTAGGGTTAGGGTTAGGGTTAGGGTTAGGGTTAGGGTTAGGGTTAGGGTTAGGGTTAGGGTTAGGGTTAGGGTTAGGGTTAGGGTTAGGGTTAGGGTTAGGGTTAGGGTTAGGGTTAGGGTTAGGGTTAGGGTTAGGGTTAGGGTTAGGGTTAGGGTTAGGGTTAGGGTTAGGGTTAGGGTTAGGGTTAGGGTTAGGGTTAGGGTTAGGGTTAGGGTTAGGGTTAGGGTTAGGGTTAGGGTTAGGGTTAGGGTTAGGGTTAGGGTTAGGGTTAGGGTTAGGGTTAGGGTTAGGGTTAGGGTTAGGGTTAGGGTTAGGGTTAGGGTTAGGGTTAGGGTTAGGGTTAGGGTTAGGGTTAGGGTTAGGGTTAGGGTTAGGGTTAGGGTTAGGGTTAGGGTTAGGGTTAGGGTTAGGGTTAGGGTTAGGGTTAGGGTTAGGGTTAGGGTTAGGGTTAGGGTTAGGGTTAGGGTTAGGGTTAGGGTTAGGGTTAGGGTTAGGGTTAGGGTTAGGGTTAGGGTTAGGGTTAGGGTTAGGGTTAGGGTTAGGGTTAGGGTTAGGGTTAGGGTTAGGGTTAGGGTTAGGGTTAGGGTTAGGGTTAGGGTTAGGGTTAGGGTTAGGGTTAGGGTTAGGGTTAGGGTTAGGGTTAGGGTTAGGGTTAGGGTTAGGGTTAGGGTTAGGGTTAGGGTTAGGGTTAGGGTTAGGGTTAGGGTTAGGGTTAGGGTTAGGGTTAGGGTTAGGGTTAGGGTTAGGGTTAGGGTTAGGGTTAGGGTTAGGGTTAGGGTTAGGGTTAGGGTTAGGGTTAGGGTTAGGGTTAGGGTTAGGGTTAGGGTTAGGGTTAGGGTTAGGGTTAGGGTTAGGGTTAGGGTTAGGGTTAGGGTTAGGGTTAGGGTTAGGGTTAGGGTTAGGGTTAGGGTTAGGGTTAGGGTTAGGGTTAGGGTTAGGGTTAGGGTTAGGGTTAGGGTTAGGGTTAGGGTTAGGGTTAGGGTTAGGGTTAGGGTTAGGGTTAGGGTTAGGGTTAGGGTTAGGGTTAGGGTTAGGGTTAGGGTTAGGGTTAGGGTTAGGGTTAGGGTTAGGGTTAGGGTTAGGGTTAGGGTTAGGGTTAGGGTTAGGGTTAGGGTTAGGGTTAGGGTTAGGGTTAGGGTTAGGGTTAGGGTTAGGGTTAGGGTTAGGGTTAGGGTTAGGGTTAGGGTTAGGGTTAGGGTTAGGGTTAGGGTTAGGGTTAGGGTTAGGGTTAGGGTTAGGGTTAGGGTTAGGGTTAGGGTTAGGGTTAGGGTTAGGGTTAGGGTTAGGGTTAGGGTTAGGGTTAGGGTTAGGGTTAGGGTTAGGGTTAGGGTTAGGGTTAGGGTTAGGGTTAGGGTTAGGGTTAGGGTTAGGGTTAGGGTTAGGGTTAGGGTTAGGGTTAGGGTTAGGGTTAGGGTTAGGGTTAGGGTTAGGGTTAGGGTTAGGGTTAGGGTTAGGGTTAGGGTTAGGGTTAGGGTTAGGGTTAGGGTTAGGGTTAGGGTTAGGGTTAGGGTTAGGGTTAGGGTTAGGGTTAGGGTTAGGGTTAGGGTTAGGGTTAGGGTTAGGGTTAGGGTTAGGGTTAGGGTTAGGGTTAGGGTTAGGGTTAGGGTTAGGGTTAGGGTTAGGGTTAGGGTTAGGGTTAGGGTTAGGGTTAGGGTTAGGGTTAGGGTTAGGGTTAGGGTTAGGGTTAGGGTTAGGGTTAGGGTTAGGGTTAGGGTTAGGGTTAGGGTTAGGGTTAGGGTTAGGGTTAGGGTTAGGGTTAGGGTTAGGGTTAGGGTTAG